>NC_054712.1:57716172-57738604 GCF_016097555.1 Gigantopelta aegis | reverse complement strand
AGGCCAGACCAAATCAGCTACACGCTGCTAAAAACATATGCCAGATGTAACCCTTGAAGTAGTGTTGTCGCTCTATAACAAGATCTGGGAGGGGGGTCGCATGCCCGCAGCGTGGAAACACGCGGAGTGCTTTAGCCTCCCAAAGGCGGGCAAGGACCACTCGCTCCCGGGTAGTTATAGACCAATAACACTCACGTCGCACTTATGCAAAACCTTAGAAACCATTATCAATAAGCTACTAAATAACTACCTCCTAGAGAATAAGCTAATTACTAACGTACAAAGCGGATTCAGAACTAAACACTCAACAAACTGACCAGATAGTTCGACTACAAATAGCATAAATGACGCCTTCCGCAAGTCCAATAAAGTACTAGCAATTTTTATAGATATTGAAAAAGCATTTGATATGGTATGGCGACAGGGACTACTCAATAAACTAAAAACTAACGGTATAAAGGGCAATATGTTCAACTTCATTAATAATTTTATTCACAACCGATCAATATCTGTTAGAGTAAACGGACACTACTCTCAAAAAACTGAAATAATTAACGGTATCCCACAAGGTTCAGTCCTATCACCAACCTTGTTCAACATCTTTATCAATGACATAACCAAAGCGCTCAACGCCAAGAGTAAAATTAAATCAACCACTCCCCTCAAGTTCAAGTTCTTTTATTGCTTTAAGTTGTTCAACTTATCAGCATTATAACAATGCACAAACATTAATATATACAATAGTGCGGAACAATGGTGGAGAGTGACTTACATATATACATAGATACACACACATACCCACACACACACACACACACGCAGACACAAATACACACCCAAACACACAAACACACATATATAATAGACAAAACAAAACAGAATAAAGATAAGTTATTTTACAGGTTATCCTCAGCGGCTAGGGTAATGATAAAATGAGAACATATTAGTTTATTTCCAGTAATAGTTGATCCCTAGTTCTGTTTGCTTGTAATAAATATTTTCCTAGGTTGTGTTTATCTCTTTATTGTTTCCGGTTGATAAGAGCGTTGTATTAATTTCAAAGTACTGGGATGCTTAAAGTAGTATTTTTTAATGAATTTCTTTCTTAAAGTTTCGTATCTTGGACATTGAAGAATAAAATGAAATTCGTCCTCAATCTCATTACAGTTACATAAAGTACATATTCTTTGTGCCCTTTCGATATTTTTATACCTACCCAGACTCAATATTTAATTTATGTGCACAAATTCTCATTTTTGTTATTTGTCTTAAATTGCGAGATTCTATGGGTTTTGTAAGGTAGGTTTGTAAAGTAAATCCATTAATAATAAGTGCTGATATAGCAATCCCTTTGGCGATGTCCTTATTGTACTATAGGCATTTTGCTTAAAAAACATCATATACTCGTTCTTTTATTATGACATAAAAACTAGAATTGATATTGGTCGAGTCCCACATATAACTTAGCCCAAGCGTATCTAGTTCTTGTTTAATGTTCGTTAACCAGGTATCTCCGTACTGATACATTTCCTCATATATAGCTTTTAAGATACAGTTACTGGTACTACTAAGCTTTATCCAATATTTAAAAATTCTAAGTTTTCTGATAATTGCTAAAGGATATCGCCCTAATTCGTTATAAACAAAAATAATTGCATGTTCTTTTATGCACACCCAATACTTTTTTACAAAATTGTATATGTACTTTCTCAATATCGTGAGCTGAGTGAAAACCCCAGACTTCAGATCCGTAACTAAGAACGCTATTGACATAAGTATCAAACACGGCTAACATTGTTTCAATATTAAAGAAATTCTTACTATAGATATTTGTTATCCAATATTGGGCTTTGAGTCCTTGTTCAGCAAGTCTTTTTTGTGTACTATTAAATTTGCCATTGAAACGAAGTAATAATCCAAGGTAATTAAATTCATCTACAACTTCTAATTGGTGGCCATTATATGACCATTTCTCGTTCTTTCTTACTTTTTCCCCCATTTCTAAAGACAACTATTTTTGTTTTATTTGTATTGACGGTAAGATCCCATTTTTGGGTGTAATTTGCAAGTGAATTTAACATTGATTGTAATCCGCCTGGAGTTTCGGAGAAAAGTACCATATCATCAGCGTACATTATTAAGAATATATTTAACGTTTGTATTTCAACATATGGACAACTGTCTGATAAAATTGCATTTCACAATCATTAACGTACATGGAAAATAATATTGGTGATAGTACTTCTCCCTGTAATAGACCGTTTCTACATACGAAATAATCAGAAACTACGTCATTATATTTTACACAGCACTTAACATTATCATATAAAGATCTTATAAGAGATAACAATTTTCCTCCTATGCCCTGTTGAATTAATTTATACCACAAATTTTGTCTGTTTACAAAATCAAAAGCCTTTTTGTAGTCTACAAAACAGCAATATAATCGCTTCCTATTTTTCAGAGTTCTGTTTATTAAAGATTGTAATACAAAAATAGCGTCAATGGTCGACATCTGCTTTCTAAAACCAAACTGAGCATCGGTAATGACATTGTTTTGTTCATCAAAAATTTAGGAGCCTTTCATTTAATATAGAGGTAAATAATTTTCCTAAGCAGCTCACTAACGTGATCCCTCTATAATTGTCCGGGTCGTTCTTATCACCTTTCTTAAAAACAGGAACGATAGATCCCACAGCCCAGTTTTGGGGAAAATGACCCGAGTTAAAAATACCATTGAACAGTAGAAGCAGGCATGGCATTAAAACGTCTATACAATTAATAAAGTATTCATTTAAAACATTGTCATAACCGCATGCTTTATTTTTCTTCAGCTTGTGTATTGCAATAGTTATTTCTTTCTCTGTTATTTCGCTATCCAGCACATTGCAATTTAGGTCGTAGGTAGTTTTATCAAAATTAGATAAAAAATAATCCACCTCATTGTTAATAGTTGGTTCATACGAAGCAAGGTTACCAAAGTGCGTTAAAAAATCAGTATTACCTAAATCAGTTTTAACCTTTTGCTTACGTTTTTGAAAATGTTTGTAGAATGTTTTAGGGTTATGCTTTCGTAGATAATTAAGCATATTACCTTGTTGACATTTATATTTTCGTTTAAGTTTATATTGCAATGTCTTGTATAGTTTCTTCTCACGAACAAGTTCAATTCGATTAATAGCAGTTCTATTTGCATTAAACGTTTGTATAGCCTTCTTATAATCAAGATAGCATTTCTTGCACGTCTCGTTAAACCAGGGTTTGTCATCGGGTATAACGATGGCTTTCGCCTTTTTCTTTGAATTTGATTTGTACTCTGTTACAGAACAATAAGGTAAAATTATTTCATTAAGTTTTTGTACAAATGTGTCTACACATTCATTTACGTTTTTCTGTCTTTTATCATTTATAGTACAAGTATTTAGTAACATATCAATGTTTTCAGCGATTTCGCCACTGATTATAAAATTGTTTTCATCATTCCATTTTATACTGGTGTGTGTTTGAATTTTGTTAATCTCGGTGATCGAATTTTTAACTAAATGAGCTATTTTAAAACTAACAGGAGAATGATCTGAGAAACAATTAAATATTCCGGATTGAAAATTTTTGATGTGTCTGAAAAAAGATTCACCAACAAGTAAATAATCTATGAGGCTTGTGCCATTTGTGTTATAAAATGTAATACTACCATTCTTATCTCCTTCAAGCCTACCATTCACAATCCGTAAACCGCTGTTTTTACAAATAGATAACAGTTTTCTACCAAAAGTTTTCCCCTAAATACAGCCCTCTTCGCCGACGACTGCGCCATTTGGCGCACAGGCAGAGTAACCAAACAACTATTTAGCCTCATGCAGAACGACATGAATAAACTCAATAAATGGGCCCAGGACTGGGGCATAAAACTATCAGAAACTAAAACAGTCTGCATGCTATTCCATAAGGTCAACTCATCCGATAATCACCAAATAACCTCAAATAACAAACCAATCCCAAGGGTCAAAACCTTTAAATTCCTGGGAGTAACATTCGACTCAAAACTAACCTTTAGCGACCATATAAATAATGTAATCAAACAGTCTAAAAACACGCTAAACTTACTACGGGCAATCTCAGGCACCAGTTGGGGTGCGCAAACGGAAGCAATGCTTATGGTTTACAAAGCATGTATCCTCTCCAGGATAGACTACGGAGCCCAAGCCTACAGCTGCGCCGACCCCAAACTGCTACAAAATTAGATATCATACAAAACCAAGCCTTACGAACAATAGCCAAAGTCCCACGTAACACTAGCGGCCAAAGCCTCGAGGTAGAATTTAACATCATGCCACTTAAATATCGCCGCAACTTACAACATCTCAAATACCACCTAAAAATCCACTCGCTTAAATTAGACCACCCAGTTCAGGAACTTACCCCTATAATTGCTAAACCAGGGCTAGAATTTAATAAAAATAAAAAGCTTAACGACTCATTTGCCACCAGGGCCAGTAAACTTGAAATAGAAGTCGGAATTGATAACACACCAGTAGCTCTATATAACATTAATCAACCTATGGAATGCCACACTCCATACCTAATTAAAAAAGCCACAGACGAAACACCGTTTCCGCCCTTTAAAAAAGTCCTGTTTGAAGCAGCAGCCAATGAAAACTACCCAGAGCACATCCACGTCTACACAGATGGATAAAAAAACCCGGACAATGGCAGGGTTGGCTTCGCAGTAGTGGAAGAAAAGATATCCAAACGCGCTAAACTCATTAAATACGCCAGGCTGTCAGACAACTTATCAGTCTACACAGCAGAACTGACAGCCATCTACGAAGCACTAATCTGGATTAAAAGTAAACAATACCCTAAAAGCGTCATCTTCTCTGATAGCCTTAGCTCAATCCAATCTCTACAAACTAACAAATCTACTAGGCCTGACATCTTAGCAGCCATCCACAAAGTACTTAACGAGCTAAACCAACTTAAATTAACAGTAGTTTTCGAATGGGTCCCAGCCCACGTAGGAATAATTGGTAACGAAGTAGCCGACTATGGAGCAAAAACAGCACTCGCAATTACCAGCACAATTACCACACTACCCTTAGGAATAACAGAGCTCATGTCAAAAGCCAAAAAACACTACATAAACCAATGGCAAGCTAGCTGGGACCTAACTAAAAACACATGGCACTATAACATCAAGCCTCTAGTTAACTCTATAAGACCTAAACACAAAAACACGTATGTGGATAAGCTAATCACCAAACTACGCCTAGGACAATCGTCAAAACTAAACAGCTGCTCCTTTACCAAATTAAATCCAGAATGTGATTGTGGCACCCGGGAAGATATGAAACACTATCTCCTGGATTGCACGCTACATACCACCCAGAGACAACTAATGTTAAAATCAATCACTGATGGTAACCATAATAAACATATAACGCCTAACTTTCTACTAAACCCGGATAAATGCCTAAAGCATAAAACTTTCAAAGCAGTTTATCGGTTCGTCCAGTCCACCAAACCAGAGTTATAAATAAATAAAAATCTTCAAAACCACCCACCTGTACACCCCTACACAAGAGTTGTAACCCTTAAAACTCGGTAACGAGGCACTCGGGTACAGGTGGTCAAAGGTGGGCCGGCAGAGAAGTAGAAGAAAAGGAAGAAGAAGGAATTAAAAAAAAAAAAAAAAAAAAACAAAAAAAAAAAAAAAAAAAAAAAAAAAAAAAAACTTCCGTATAGATTAATGTATATATTATATTATTAAATTATTAGTAGGTTTTGACAATCAGCCCGGCCCTCCAAACCAAAACATTAAATTAAACTGTTAACTAAACTATACATAGAGAATGTTCAAAACCACCCGCTTGTAAGCCCTTATGTACGAGCTGCTACCACTTAGAACTCGGAAACGATGCACTCTACTATAAGTGGCCAAAGGTGGGGAGGTAGCGAACTTCTGAATATACTAATGTCAATATAACAGGTTACTAATTATTCTTCAAAAACAACTTGGCAAACTCATGCATACCATTCCGTATGTGATCGCAGTAACACAGCTGAACAAGAAATTAACCAGCCATCCCAAGCCTATGTACCAATCAGGGTAGGACCACTAATTATCAACTTCTCTCTTTTCAGCCGCCCATGGGTCCAAGCCAGCCATCCACAAAACCCACTTATATATATAACGCACATTTTTATGTATTTCGCACCATGCACTTAGTAATGAATAAAACTAGCAGACGCGGTAAGTCACCTAGGGCACTGAAAGACAGCCAGAGAACAGAATATAGAAGACCGACCAAGTAAGATCAATATAGTTAAGGGCGCTAGCCCACAAACAAAGTAGTATACAGTTACCAATAGATAGCGATAATCACTTGTTGAATTTGCGGGGGAGGGAAACCAAATCAAAACAAAACCACTATTACCTAGCACGCCAGAAAAGGACGACTGTGATGTATGTGACTATTCATTACTAACCAACTAACTTCTCTCTTCTCTCTCTCTTTCATTGTATGTTAAATAATATGCTAGGCACTAGGCTTTTTAACCAATACACATACTACAAGGGCGTGCCCTTCAAATTAGATAACTAGAATAGACTAATCCCCCCCCCCCCAGCCACTGTGTTAACCAACCTACACAGAGGCATGGGGGGGAGGGGTGGTCATGATGACCGTTGGATACACTAGAATAGGGACGTAAGACAATAGGTACAACCTAAACACCAAAACTAGGATTACACACAGACAGCATGCTCACCGCAAACAGCACACAGGATGCATTGACTAATGATAACAATGCATCCGCCCAACACTAAATGGCCCAGCACGTGCTCAAATAAGGAACCGGACAAAAGAAACCGGTTCCGAGTACACAATTGCAAACACCCGGGGAAGGCCGAACAAAAGAATATCGGCCGCCCCCACCCCAATAAACCAAAATACTCGCTGCTGGAATGTACTTGGTGTCACTGAGGAGCAAATTGAAGACCAAATCAACACCTGCGCTTCGACCACCCCGGAACAAATTGCCTTGCCTACCAGTGTCTACACAAATTGCACGAGTCTCCTCTGGGCTGTCATGCCACGACCTGAATAGGTCAGGTCCTTCTGAGGACCCTATGGACAGCCTAGGGAGACAACCAGCATCATGAAGGTCTATAAATAACGAGCTACTCTCGAACCACTAACGAGTTACACTCGAATTCCAAAACCTATATTAGCTCAAACTTTTACCTTTCGACCGACCGTTCAAAATTGCGCCAAATTACTCAACAAAACTGCGCACCTTTTCTCTTTGGTTAAATCGCTCCACTCAAAATTCCATAGCACCCCCAAACCCATCCGCCTGCTACCGATTCAATCGGACTGCTGGTGCTCCCTTGCACCTGCCAGTGCAGACGGTCCCTCCTCCTTCCCCCCCCCCCCCCCCCACCTTTCCTGTCTTGGACAGAGAGGCCGGCCAAAGCCGGCACCTGTGCCCACGACAGGCGTGCGCTACAACAGCTTGCTCTGAACGTGCACGTAAAACCCTTTGACCTTGACCTTGACCTTAATGGCGGACACTCTCAAACTGACAGTTATACTGTACGTATCAAAAGGAAAAATAACCCAACCAATAAAATTTGCCCTTGTCCCACCCCAGTGCCTTACATGATATTTTAAAATATTTTTGGCTACCTAACAATTCTAAATATTAAATAAATAAACTACTATTTATTTCTTGGAAATATAATAATTTACATTACACATTTTTAAATAAAAAAGTATATTTTTTTCTATAATAATAATATTATTATTATTATTTTAGTGACATTTTATAGATTTGCAGCTAGTAATAATTATTACTTATTAGCTTAGAATTATTCAGGCCATCAGCTATTAGTAATACACTTGTGCTTCTTTACTATTTCAAGTCATCCTTCACTACAGTCCTATTAGTTCTCAAAACTTATTAAAGTACCTTGGATGTCACCATGATGGATTCAATGTATCACTCAACTTGTTTTGTTTATTAATAAACTTTGAATGAATTTTACTCTGGAGTTGTTATCGAGTTTGAGTACAACGGTACTTGAACTGAAGGGTCACCCAAGGGCCATTACAATATGTTGACATGCATTTTACCCTTTATAATTTAGATAATGGAAATGACATTTTCTTCACATCATTCCAAAACATCACACATGTACACTAGTATAGCTTTGTAGTATGCAACATAAAAAAAATATTTTAGTTTTTCTTCAGTAGTCTCTCAAGTCTTGGTATAGTTTCTTTTGGACGTCCGTATATTTATTACAACACACATTACTGAAAACAAGAATGGACACGTGATAACCCATAGGTCACCCTTGTTAATTTTTGCAATAAAGACATTTATAACAATTATGGTAATACATGGAATTATCTGGATATAGTATTTTGTGTGGAGCAGCAACGTTTGAAGGTTTCAGTGGCGGCGGCAGCACCACGCAGAGGAAAGCCTCGAAAGCCTCGAAGTGAAAAGTGGCGACAATCGAAGATAGTGTAGCTCGCGTCAAACAGTCTTACAATAATGGGGGACGCACGTTGGGAGACTATTGGACAGCAGCTACCTATGCTTGTAGAGGATATGTTTGAAGTTTGTGTTAAAGTCTCTTTGGGCTAAACACATTATTAACTGTCGAACAGTATGAATCGTGCCGGACGTTTTTGTGTTGTATTCCTTGTTAAAGTTGCTATATCCGGTTACCAAGTTATAACATCAATTATGAAATCAAAATGCAGGCATAACTGCACTTTTACGTCTTGGGAATTGAGTAGTAGGTGTTTGACGATATCCGTTGATAACGATGACAAACCAGTGTAATACAGATGCAGTAGTACTTTTATTTTGCATTAGTATTCGACATTATAACATGGAAACCGGATATAGGAGCGTTAACTGTTTGATTTCAATGAAGTAATTTTAAAGTTACATTCTCTGGTTACCATATTATAACATCATGTACCAATATGAAATACAAGCTCAAATGCACTTTCAAAAAACTCGTGTGTGTTCGCTATGGACGGAGATCGTCAAAAGTATACACTTGATTCGTCGCCTGTGCCGCCATAGCTAGGCAAACCACAAACCACAGCCTGTTGTCAGTTTCAGTTAACACGTGCGTTTGCCGATTTCAAATTGTAGGGTTCGTTTCAAAATATTAAAAGAGAAATCTTGCGCTGTACGAAGAACGTTCGGTTGAGGATACGTTACTAGTCTTTCGTTAAAACCGGTTTGACCTTGCCAACAAATTATCGACAATCGTACCTTCCTATTTCAGAATTAATATTTTATAAAGTGTTAGTAGAACTTTCAAAGTTTAGTTTGTATACTAGTAACACATTAATCATGTATATATTTTTTAAATGAAATATACTAAAGTAGACAAGGAAAGTTTTCACTACTTAATTTCACTTGTTAAAATCGACAAATTCAAATAAATATTCTTTCGTTTGGAAAGGGTTAAGTTGGGGGGGGGGGGGGGTTAACGACATCAAAGTTAGAGCATATTGATTTAATAATCATCCGACGCTATACAACCGTAAATAAAATGTGTTGAGTGCGTCGTTAAATAAAACATATCCTATCCTTCCTTCCATCTGCTGTTGGGTGTCTAACATTTCGTAATTTTGACATATAATCTTAGAGAGAAATCGGGTGCATGTGCAGGGGGAGGGTATTGGAGATCGAAACCCTTACTTGCGCAAGCTTAAAAAAAATTGAAATGTATTTTCTGGGGGAGCATGGCCCCATATAAACTTCGCTCAACAAAGTCTATAACCCCAACCCCGCTGAAATCCCTGCACACGCGCCTTGGAAACCCGCTACATTTTTTTAGCAAGGGATCGTTTATATGTACCATCCCCCAGACAGGATATCACATACCATGGTCTTTTATATACCCGCCGATGGGGATCGATCCTAGACTGACCGCGCATTTCCAAAAACCACCCTAATGAAGTAATGAATAAAAGTAACATATAGTCTTAAAAAATGTTACGTAAATCGAACACATTACCCTAGAGCGTTACGTAATTAGTAACACCCCCTTACATGTAACGCGTATGCCAACAGCTGGCCACTGTCAGAATTTCGAGGCAAATCCCTCACCCACCGACCCCTGGAAAGGCGTTGTACCATACCTCTATGGATATAAATATTTTTTGAGATATTAGTCGACCCCTCAATCAAGACAGTTAAATTTGTTCAAAAATTGCGAAATGTCACGTGATCTCTTGTTGGGGAATTCCACACTTGTGATAAGCCAATGAAAACCGAGATCGGTAGGAGTCCGTCAAAAGTGTCCCACTTTCGAAATAGTGGCTTTAATTTTGACCTGGATAAGCCAGCGTAGTGAAACCAATGCGGAGTGCGGCGTCAAACGTAATTGGATTTTCTGTTCTATATGCTTAAATAATAAAAATATTCCGGATATTGCCGCTTTAATTAAAAACTGACATTTCTTTTTTGGTTAACTCATGTATTATAATACTGGCCTTTTCAGGTGTGGCTTATGTTTTCCTGTGTGGTCCTTAACCATATGTCCGACGCCATACAACCGTAAAACCAAACTGTGTTGAATTCGTCGTTAAATAAAACATGGGATTTCTTCCATCGCTATTGACAGTCTCAAAAACAAGGGTGGTTGACCCTCCATGACATTGTGGTCCCCCACCAATATAAAATCCTGGCTACGCCAATGGGCGCGAACGTGAGGTGAATATAATTATAAACGAAATGCAAGATAAATGACATCTAACTGACACAAGAACTGGAGACACGAGTGTAGAATTCGTTTCTTACATATCTTTATATTTAAAATAAAGTTTAAAGAGAAACTAAAACGTATTTTGAACCAAGTTGTATACGGCGCTCGCGTTTACGTAATATACACTGTTGACCTGTACATCTAACAATAGAAATCAACGTGTGTACTGTGTAGCCCTAATCTCTGTGGCTGGTTTGAATTGATATGTAAGAAACCTATCAGATGTTTTTAAATTGATATCCAACATATCATATCATATCACTGTATGATAACATATATCTTACACTGTTGCCTAAACTTTTACACAGAGGTACGCTTAGAGATTACTGTAAAGAAATCACATTTGTTTAGTGCATTTGACACTGTCCTTTAGCCATTCTTCGTAATTATTATGAGAGAGAGAGAGAGAGAGAGAGAGAGAGAGAGAGAGAGAGAGAGAGAGAGAGAGAGAGAGAGAGAGAGAGAGAGATGCCAGCCATAAAACGTAATCAGATCGCCAAAAATCGGGTGGGTGCCAACCATAACACGTACTAACGTATCAGATGATTTTCCTTGATGGACTGACAAGCATGAATGAATGAATGAATGAATGAATGTTTAACGACACCCCAGCACGAAAAATACATCGGCTATTGGGTGTCAAACTATGGTAATGCAAATAAATAAAGTGATGATCAACATCAATATAAAAATTCAAAAACAGTGTAAAGAACTGTGTAAAAACACAAATATCACAGAATTTTACGGATACTGAATATTACGCAAAACTCCAATTTTGTGCTGTATTGGCCATTCTCAAAGAGAATGTTACACCCCTGCACCACGGTGAGGTTACAGCACACGCAGGGGTTACAAGCATGATTACATGTAGACAACAACGCAGGTATTCTCTTAAAGGAACATTCCTGAGTTAACTGGAATTTTTAAGATGTTATCGACTAACAGAGACTTTTTAACGATTGTAATTACATTACAAATATATTTGTCTGCATAAAATATTAGTGGCTGTATATTAAACGTATTTCTGATCGTTCTAATAGTTGTACTAGGTCAAATTTCATTTTATTTCCAAAAAGGTTTTTTTTCGTACGTACGAAATTATTTGAAGACAAAATCCAGTTTGGGCTTCTTACAAATATTAAGACGGCCAGAAACAGTGAATATACAGACACTGATATTCTAAACCAGAAAATATATTTGATATGTAAGTTTAATCGTAGAAATATTTTATTAGTCGGAAACATCTTACAATGCAGCAAACTCAGGAATGTCCCTTTAAAGGGACTATCCCGAGTATTATCAACATTGGTTGAGGATGGAGCGCAGAATCAACTTATAGCAGGAATGTTATGAGAACACATCACAAGTCCAACTAACATTAAAACTTCCCGACCACTCCGCACTGTTTACTTCCGACTTGTTTAGTCTGTTTGCGTCAAAAGGGAACCGATGATTTGATGATGATAACTAGTTTAACGTGCCCATATACAACTAGGGTTTCGAACACGCCCATCCCGAGTCCGACCTCCGATAACATCGGTGGCCTGACTCGGGATGGAGCGGGGGGGGGGATGGAGCGGGGGGGGATGTGAAAATGGGCAGAATTTTGAAAATAGCAATTAGTAAAAAAGTTAATAGATTAAAGAAAAAAAAGAAAAAGGTTACAAGCCAAAAATAAAAAAGAATTGACTGCTCGGCCGAATATTTATATAATTTGGAGCATTTTAGAAGGACAGTCCAAAATTAAATAAGAGAAAGAAGAGAGGATCGGACTATTTAATAATATTACAAAAAAGAAGTAATTTCGACATAAAATTTTGAACGCAGATCTAAACGTTTAAAGTCCGATCGATATGTCCACGCGAGTGGCCTCGTTAAGGCCGTTTGGGTGCACAGCTTAAAGGGACGAGATGGGTTGCATCCCGTCAAGAAAACCCCTAGATTGACAGTCGATAGACGTTGAAGGTGTAGTGCTGTGCTGAAATACAGATCTTGAGAAGCCGGATTCGTCTGAACGAATAGAGTATCAGACTAGGGTATAGTCCAGTCGTCATGGGTTGGTATAGTGGTGCGGACGGGCCCGACTCCGGAGGATACGAGATGGTATCACTATAAAACAATGTAAAGTCTAGAAAAAGAGTAGTAGGGGCCGACCCCGCTTCCTATTTCTTCTTAGAGTGGGGCGGTCAATCTTCCAGTGCTGCTAGGACAGGCTCGGACATGTAGAGACTAAACGCGAACAACCGTGGCGTTCTGCAGAATGGCCGTCATACGAGTCACGAAAAAACAAGTCAACATAGTCAGACGGAGAAAAACGTGGAGGCGAGGAATCTCGCTAAAAAAGAATCCAACTTGGTGGTGCAGACTGTCGAAACGAGAAGCGTTCCAGCGTTCAATCAGTTCCAATGGCCGCATACATCCCAGTAGAAAACTTCATTTCGCTGACAAAAACAACGAAATGAAGGACCCCCAAGTCGAGCACACGAAAGCACGTGCAGTGTGCACAACCGAAACAAACACGTCTTACCGCGTGGAGCTCCAGACTGGGAATGGTGATTTGACATGTACACCTGTAATCACTGGGTGTAATGTGTACGCGAAGACGGCTTCTGTTGGTGATCAGTCACGTGACATTTACATCGGGGAACGCAAACAATACAACAGGTCATTGTAAGTTTTTGCCCAATAATGTTTGTACTGAACGTATACCTACTATTATATTCATATAATCTTATAGAGCAGGAACTGGTTGATTAATATATAAAAACGACTTTTGTTTGATGTTATTGAAAAGCGCACCAGAACACGCATATAACATCTGGTAGATAATATGTATGTCGATCATCCATGGGTTATCGCAGAAAAATATTATTTCTTTACAAATAATGAATGAAATTTTAACTTTAAAATTCACGAACAGAAATATTAAAAACACATTTCGGGATCTAGGGACATTCCTGAGTTTGCTGCATTGTAAGATGTTTCCGACTAATACAATATTTCTTCGATTAAACTTGCATATTAAATATATTTTCGTGTTTAGAATATCAGTGTCTGTATATTCAATGTGTTTATGGTCGTCTTAATATTTGTAAGAAGCCCAAACAGGATTTTGTCTTCAAATAATTTCGTACGTACAAAAATATATATATATATTTTAGGAAATAAAATGAAATTTAATCTAGTACAAATATTAGACCG
Organism: Gigantopelta aegis; assembly: GCF_016097555.1. Classification (NCBI taxonomy): domain Eukaryota; kingdom Metazoa; phylum Mollusca; class Gastropoda; order Neomphalida; family Peltospiridae; genus Gigantopelta; species Gigantopelta aegis. The sequence continues at coordinate 57,724,602 of NC_054712.1, read as the reverse complement.
ATCAGAAACACGTTTAATATATATCCACTAATATTTTATTTGATATGTAATTACAATCGTTAAACCGTCTCTGTTGGTCGATAACATCTTAAAAATTGCAGCAAACTCAGGAATGTCCCTTTAATATGGCAAAATAGTTATATTTTGCGAAATTTAAGTCGGCTAAATCCACAACGTGTCCAGTTTCAAATGTACGGAGTGTTACTGATTGTCATATTTGTAGTGTACGGAGTGTCACTGACCGTCATATTTGTAGTGTACGGAGTGTCACTGATCGTCATATTTGTAGTGTACGGAGTGCCACTGATCGGTTTACGGAGTGTCACTGATCGTCATATTTGTAGTGTACGGAGTGTCAATGATCGTCATATCTGTAGTGTACGGAGTGTTACTGATCGGTGTACAGAGTGTTACTGATAGGTGTACGGAATGTCACTGACCGTCATATTTGTAGTGTACGGAGTGTCACTGATCGTCATATTTGTAGTGTACGGAGTGTCACTGATCGTCATATTTGTATAGTGTACGGAGTGTCACTGATCGTCATATTTGTAGTGTACGGAGTGTCACTGATCGTCATATTTGTATAGTGTACGGAGTGTTACTGATCGGTGTACGGAGTGTCACTGATCGTCATATTTGTAGTGTACGGAGTGTCACTGATCGTCATATTTGTAGTGTACGGAGTGTCACTGATCGTCATATTTTAGTGTACGCAGTGTCACTGATCGTCATATTTGTAGTGTACGGAGTGTTACGTATCGTTATATTTGTAGTGTACGGAGTGTCACTGATCGTCATATTTGTAGTGTACGGAGTGTCACTGATCGTCATATTTTTCGTGTACGAAGTGTTACTAATCGGTGTACGGAGTGTTACTAATCGGTGTACGAAGTGTTAGTGGTGATTTTTTTCTTTCATCCAGTAATAGGTGTAATGTGCAATTAATTTGGTCAAATATAGCCTAAATAAAAGTAAATTTGTTTTATTTAACAACGCCACTAGAACACATTGATTTTTTATCTTATCATCGGCTATTGGACGTCAAACATATGGTCATTCTGACACTGGTTGTTTTAGAGGAAACCCGCTGTCACCACATAGGCTACTCTTTTACGACAGGCAGCAAGGAATCTTTTATTTGCGCTTCCCAAAGGCAGGATAGCACAAACCATGGCCTTTGTTGAACCAGTTATGGATCACTGGTCGGTGCAAGTAGTTTACACCTACACATTGAGCCTTGCGGAGCACTCACTCAGGGTTTGGAGTTGATATCTGGATTAAAAATCCCATGCCTCTACTGGGATCCGAACCCAGTACCTACCAGCCTCTAGACCAATGGCCTAATCACGACGCCACCGAGGCCGGTATAGCCTAAATATGTTTATAAATGTTTATTTAATTCAATGACTATTATTCTTGCCATTATATTAATAATTAGATTTAAAATATATAGTTTTATGAAAATTGTTATCTAAATACTAACAATATGTAAATTGGTCAACTATATCCAAATATATGTTTATAAATGTTTATTTCATTCAATGGCTGTTATTAGATTTAAAATATATAGTTTTATCAAAATTATGATATAAATACTAACAAAATGTAAATGTGTTACAGAGGACATGGACCTGTCGAAAAATTAGGGATTGAGGGCAGTTTTCTTGATTCAAGAAACGAACTACCTTTCACGTCGACGCCCAAGAAGCCAGCTGATGAGGAAACTAAATGAATAATGAATAATTCTAAACTTGTAGAAACATATTAAACAAAAACCACTACCAGACTGCATTATGTTGACTCTCCTTTTTAATACAACTATAAAGGCGACTGGTGGAACAGCCAATGTAAAACAATTGCACGTGCACTTCTACCTTCAGACTGCGTACTGCAAGTCTTTCGATTCTCAAAGTCAAAGACAGTCCAGAAAAGAGGTCACCATGTAGATTCACAGCTGTTACTGGACAAAAGTCCGATTACATTTGTGAAGACCAAATTTCTAGGGGTTATATCTGACAGGAGACTATCTTTTGTGCACCATTTAAAACATAAAAAGACGGGTTTAAAGGCCCTTAATATTTTGAAAGTTATTGGCTAAACTGAAGTTATTGACAAAACTGATTTTCTCCGTCTGTATAAACCTCTAGCGATATCAAAACTTGACTATGGATACATTGTATATGGGTCAGCACACGTCTTACGTGCAGGTGCTAGATCTTATACACAACCAGGGACTTAGACTACACGTGCAAAGCTTTCTCTACAGGATGCTACCAATATTAAATAACTGCCAAAACATCCCGCATTATAATGCGGTGTTTGATAACAAATACATGTATATGAAGTTGTTTGATGCACCTTGTGTATCAAAGCACCCATAATTGTATTCGGTCTTGTGCATCTGACGAAAAGTATGCAGTTATTTATAAAAATTCATGGAAATTACATTCCTGTTTACACACACGGATCACGGGATGAAGATTGTGTTGCTTCTGGTAAAGATTTTCCATCGAACACAATCATTTCCATGATGTGACGGTACATGCTCTTAAATTTGTTTCGCCTGTGGCGATGTTAATTGTGTTAGAGGGCCGTGTGCAGTTTAATTGCACTTAAGCCCAGATGGGCAACTTGTTACGTAAGACTTATGCGCGACAGTCCTCGATCGGTACGCCTAATACACACCCTTAGCCAGGTGCTGAGGCCATGTGGCGAGTAGTTACGTAATACCTCTGCGAGTGCGGTTTTTACAACCGTGATTTGGCGACGATGGCGTCAGTAAGTCTGACGATCAGAGAGAAATATACCTACTCTAGTAGAGTTGGAATATCAGATGATAGGGGGAGGTACCGCCTTGTACCCCCAGGCGAATTCTGATTTATAATAAATAGCTAGTGTTTTAGAGATCGAGCAGAAACATTTGGAAGGCGTCCAGGGGGAACGTTGTCCGTTTGGACTGGTAAATATATTATTTCTGCTCTGTGTATAACCTTGATGTGATTGATGTGACTTTTAAATATTTTAATACTGTATTATACCAATATTCTTTAGACAGTGTCTTCGGTCATCTGACGAAGTAAATCGTAGACTTCTTGTTCTAACATTATACGAGTATTTGGTAATATAAAGCTTAGCCAGTCATCCTAGAAGACCTAGGTACACTGTAGGTTATTGTCTTTATTGTGATCGGTACCAGTATTAATTCTGTGTTACAAGGTTACTGAATGAGTAGTTAGGGGTAATTAAAAATTAACCCGTTAGGAATAGAGCTGTAATTCCTTTATTAATTAAGTTCCCCTGGAAGCGTTCCTAAATTATCACACGTTACTGAACGAGTAGTAAGGGTTAATTAAAAATTAACCAGTTAGGAATGGTGTTGTAATTCCTTTATTAATTAACTTCTCCTGGAAGCGTTTCTCAATTATCACACGTGTGGGTGTGGTGTAACGGTGAAGTGATTCGCATATTGTGTAACTAGACACCTAGAGATTAACTAATTAAGTGATCAGTTCTGGGTTGTTATTATTGCTATTATTAATTAACTACTACGGCTGTACATTTGTCAGCGTAGATTAATACAGATTCCAAAGTGTATTGCGTTTTTGTTGTGTTTCTAGTGAGCTAAACGTGCTATTAATATATATACTTTATATAAGATCGTATCTCTGATCATACCTAGAGACGAGCCATACTAGGGTTTTACAGCCTGTTACAGAGAGATCTAATAGATATACAGTTAGGAGAGATATTTTGATAATCGTGTTTTATTCAGTTACGGGAATTATAGAACACATGACACATGAGATTGCTCAATGGCATCCATGTGTACTGCCGAAATTTCGGCAATTATTAAAGCCTTCGAAGAAATTATGGATCCATCATCCATATATTTTATTTTTACAACTCACTTTCGTATCACCAGGCATTACAGTACATGAAGCTGGGTCATCCCTTGGTTGGCACTGTGGTTTTACATAAATATATATAAATAATATTTTCATATACTTACCATTTGTGACACCCAATAGCCGATGTGTATTTTTGTGCTGTGGTGTCGTTAAACATGCATGCATTCATTCATTCCCTTGATTGAGATGGTGATAGAAATTGCCAAAAAGATGTTATATTGTGTTAGGTACCCAGCCATGTTGGCATTAAGTGTAATGAAAAGGCAGATTTTGCTGTCAAGTCTGCTTTGACTTTGCCCCCATACCAGTGTTGGTGTCGTCTACAGAGATTTAACATATGTTTTAGATGGTGTGGTCGCGCTAAAGCTTCATTAGTTCTGCGAGAGCGGCAATCTTCTTACAGGCGGTGCAGGAAGGATGAAGTAGGTCTTGTGTCGTGCTCGTATCGGCCATACACGTTTTAAATGGACATTCCTGAGTTTGCTGCATTGTAAGATGTTTTCGACTAAAATATTTCTACGATTAAAATTACATATAATATCTTGTTTAGAATATCAGTGTCTGTATCTTCAGTGGGTTCTGATCGTCTTAATATTTGTAAGAAGCCCAAACTGGATTTTGTCTTCAAATAATTTCGTAGGTACGAAAAAAAGAAGATTTTAGGAAATAAAATGAAATTTAACCTAGTACAAATACTAGAGCGGCCACTAATATTGTATGCAGAACAATATATTTGATATATATAATTACAATCGTTAAAAAGTCTTTGTTAGTCGATAACATCTTAACAATAGCAGCAAACTCAGGAATGCCCCTTTAAAGTGACAGACTTGTTTTTAAACACTAAGGTATATTGTTCACTATTAGAGCCATTTATGATCATTGAAATCAAACATTACTTATATTTTATTGTTTAGCTTATCCATTTTCGTAGAACCGTAGTGTTTCTGGTCATCCTGGTGTTTCTAATAGCACAAAATGCGTTTTTCATATTTTTAAAAACGCACGTGCGTCTGAGGAGTAATGATTATGGAATCGTGTTTTAGTCTTATTTTTAAGAGTATTTCAACGTCACAGACTCTTTGTTTCACTCTGTTTTATCTAAATTTGTTACAGATTTGTAAACTAACCAAACTTAGTGTCCATTTTTACAGGCTGACACTAGTCTAGGTCAAAAATATGCGTTAGTGTTTAAAAAACTAGGGTCTGTCCCTTTAATAATGAACATATTTATGAAAAACAAAAGACATTACGTTCTTAAAAACTGTACGATCGCGAATCCCAGCCAACACACGCAGCCTCAGGTGTACAGGTGTAGTCCCCAGACGCTGGAAATAACCGGCATTGTAATGTAAGTTCCATGCCAAAACGACAGAATACTACTGCCCGATATATTACCAGAATAATATTGCTTGATATATTATGGAAGCCAGTGTCGATTTCAATCTCTTTAATATAACGATAAAGGCATGAACAGGATTACTATCTGTTGTTAACATTTTATTTCTAACTTTGGTTGATAAACCAATGGAAGGTGAATAGCTGTCTTCTTTTCGTTCCTTCTTCTAATGGTATCACAGGAAGATGTTTGCAAATGAATGAATGAATCTCACAGTGATACGGAGGGATTCCTGGTCTCCATAAAGTTCTTCTTCATTGTCATGTAAATATCTAATGCTACGAGGTTATCAATAGCGCAAAACATACAATTAAACATTTTTGCTACATGTAGGTTCGTTTGTGTTGATTTTGCCAGATTAGTAACTAACTTAGAAATTCTGAATCATGTACACTGCAGCGATGGTAAGGGGAGTACTAAATTACGAAAACAAGCAAATATTGTTTTATGGGAGAATTGCAAAAGTTACAATCAAGTATTTGTGCAATATTTAAAAAAGAAAGAAAAAAGTGCAAAACCTCAAATTCGGGCAAAAAAATGATACAGATATTCGGGCTAAATGTGCTAACCTGAGACCTCTTTACCGTGCATTTTCACCATTCTACCTTCAGAATTAGTTGTAGGCCTAACCCATGGAAAAATGCGTAATCATTGTTTGCAACCCTATATAGCTGTTCGGTAGTAATGCATTTTCGTTTTATTCGAGCAAACATAATTTTAATAAGCATATATTGCAATGATGAAGGCCTTAATAATCTTTCTATTAGCAAAATGAGGACCAGGGCAATGTTTTAATAAGCATGTACTGCAATGATGAAGGCTTTAATAATATTTCTATTAGCACAATGAGGACCAAGGCAATGTTTTAATAAGCATGTACTGCAATGATGAAGGCGTTAATAATATTTCTATTAGCACAATGAGGACCAAGGCAATGTTTTAATAAGCTTGTATTGCAGTAATCAAGATCTTGGTAATGTTTTGAAATTATATTTTTAGCAAACATTAGGTTACAAATTAAATATCCAAGTTAGTAGTAACTTCTATATTTTGTTAATGATCATTTAAGAATTGAACGTGACATTTTTTGAGTTACATGCTAGTATGAAACGCAAAACTGCTTTACTGCTAACGCGCTACGCCATTCATACTAAAGTGTGTAAAGCAGTTTTGCGTTTCATACTAGCATGAAACTCAAAAACAATTACGTTCAATTCTTATAATTCCAAACACATAACCATGTAATTAATGTAAAGCTCTTTGAAATAAAAAGTGAACCCTATTTTCCAACTATTTACTATTTTATTAACACGAATTTCATACTCACCATTAGCGGAATCCCTATGGTGGTTCGGCTTTTTCCGTCAATAGCAGAATGAGAGAATGACAATGTTACAATCATTAATACAATTCATATTAATTTTTTGCATTAAATGTCAATACCAACTAGAAACATTTTTAATTCACTATAAACATATAACGTAAGTAATTTTAATAACTTTTAACCTGTAATAAAAATGTCTGAAGCGACCTATTTTGTATGGTATAATTTATATGTGAAGCGATTGGTGTATGAATATTTAACTACAAACTGCATGGGCGCCATTTTTTGTTATTATTGTCCAGATTTACCAATTACGACGTTGAAATTACAGTTATCAAATTTTGAGTGCGTGAAAATTTCATGTGTTGATAGATTTGACATGGAGAAAGTGGTTTCAATGTTTCCGGAAATGGATGAAACAGGTGTATCCCGAGTTTCTGTGTTTACTGACCTTGTAATTGTGGAAGTGGCGACAACACAGGATGGTTTTGGCGTGTGTGTGACTTCAAGTGGTGCGACACAAGTATTCGTGAGATTTGACAGTGCCATGCTCATGTTTCGTTTTTGGAAAGTGGAACATTCTGTTGTAGCTTCGAACTGAAGTTTCGTTCCTGTGGCCCGACATGTACATGATATGCCTAGTTTCAAAACCCGAGTCGTTTAAACATTGGATCGCAGTGGCGCGCAAACTATGTGCTGTGTACGTCATACTACAATTTGAATTGCAATATTTCGGGTGTTTCGTCGCTCCAAAGGTAATTGTTGATTTTATTTAAGTCGGAACTACCAATTATTGGTTTATATTTCGTTGCACGCGATGTTCCGGATTCCATCATTACTTACAGTTTACCGTTCAGTAAATAATTTGCTTTTTTAAACTCTTTATCTTTCACAATATCTATGTTCCTATCACTGTCATGCAAACGCCTGTTTAAATTAAAATCTCCAAAAAATTGTATAGGAATATCTGACATGTTACGATGTCTAATGCTGACATTTGGAAGTTTGACAGCAGACGATTACTGTTTGATGTCTAAAAATAGAATCTCAAGGAAAGTCCTCGGGGATTCTTTTGTTGACATAATTCATAAAGTAGTTCCGGCTACAACCCCCAAAATAGTGCTAAACTGAGATTCATGGTGCTATGAATTATATTTACATTTATAATAAATATACACGTTTATTTTCAATAATGTACAAACATGTTTACTTATACCTTATATTTTGTGAAACAATGCAATCTGATTTTTTTCAAGTGTTTGATATTTAAAAAAATATATATCATGTTTTTTCTTTGAGTATTACAGTAGAAATCCTATATAGGTATTTATCAGTACAATTTTAGTACACTGCAGTATTGTAAGGACCATGGTAATGTATCAATAAACAACATATAAATGGTTCTACTTGATCGGAAATTTGAGCTAGTTTTTGGTGGGCTAGTGGAATTTACAAACCCACTAACTCTGTGGCGAGTGACCTTTCAAAACATGTCATATATATTTATTTATTTATATATTTATATAACATTTATAATAAATATACACTTTATTTTCAGTAATGTACAAACATGTTTACATATACCTTATATTTTATATTTTTCTTTGAGTATTACAGTAGAAACCCTGTATTGGTATTTATCAGTACAATTTTAGTACACTGCAGTATTGTAAGGGACATGGTAATGTATCAGTAAACAACATATATTGTTTTTTAGCCTAATAAAAAAAAAGTTGTGCTTGATCGGAAATTTGAGCTAGTTTTTGGTGGGCTAGTGGAATTGACAAACCGAATAA